>NC_089597.1:25065299-25086805 GCF_019320115.1 Miscanthus floridulus | reverse complement strand
CGGCGACGATGCAGAGGACAGGTAAGGGCGGTTGCAGGTGGCGCTCAGATGACGTGCATTTCGAAACGAATCGTCCGTCCGTTCAGACGCTCAGGGCGTATCATTATCGCATAAAAATCTGGTCAAACTTCGATGACAGAATCTTGTGAATAAAAAATTCAAGACACTAGCAAATATAAGTCTGAACGTTGGAATTACCACAGGCTCCTAGTCTCCTAGATCAGTAAATATGGCCTAAGCCCAGGCCTCACCCAACGCACAATCTGTTGCTTTCTCAACACCCTCTCCAGTCTCCAATGGCAAGCGTGAGATTTCCACTTTATGTCACACGACAAGTCCCAACCCTATCGTATGGCACACTTGTTGTTCAACCACATGATCTGCGCTAACAAACAATGGTTGCCACGGGACCTGGGGGTATATCCAGTTTTGTAAGACAGATTTTGAGCCTATATATGCGGCTACGGCGAGCTAGCTAGGCAGCTCATTGTGATGCATCCGGATGGTTTACTTCTTTTTTCTTGTTTGTGCATCGTTCTAAGCATAGCAAAATCTTGAACATTGGTAAATAATACTCTCTCCATTTTATATATATCACTTGGACTTTTTCTAGGTAGATAAGTTTTGCTATGTATGTGAACATAGTATATATCTAAGTGTATAGCAAAACTATGCACTTAGAAAATCAAAACGACTTACAATTTGAAATGGCCGGTGTAGTTCACAACATAGATACAAACTAGGACAGCATCAAAGTAATTCTAAAATTAAAGATTGTTTTTCATTTTAACAAACATGCTTCTGAAGATATAGTGATCGAAATCCATGTTGCTCCTCACCAGTTATCTTTACACCCACTCCTACAGTTCTAAATGTCAATCTTAGTTGTACTATTCCTTCTAATCGTTATAAATACAGTGTAAACAACGTGTAAAGTTTGTTTAATACTTAGTTTTAATGTATGTAACATTGTTACTAACCATAGTGTACAGTGATTTTTAAAATGGTGAAATAGAGGGTCAAGATATGTAAAAATTGGTGGTACGTGTAAGAAAAAAATGGCTAGAGAATATTGTCTAGACTTGATTCATGCTTTGATTCTATTCTAAACCTGCACCTGAAGTACAATGTGTCATTTCTGTTTCTTTGTATATGGCCCTAGCAACCATAAAAATATAAGCATTTGCGAAAGATGCCTGCAAAGATGGGACTAAAGGAAGGTCACCGTGAGCACACTCTTGCTTCGCTCCTTGGAGCGCTGCGTGAACCCTTCGCCTTGCACCGGCGATTGTCCCCGACACGATTGCATCTGGTTTCTCTTGGAAGTAGATGCCCATGCCACCCAGTGCCACCCCTCTGCCCGCCGGCAGCCACCCTGGCCCCAGCGCGTGCGCAACCCTCGCCGCTAGCTGCTCGACGTCGGCATCTGTTGAATCCCATGCTGGAGCCCTTTGCGGACTGCTTTCGGCGGAGGGAAGGGGGGGCAAAAAAAAACCCCCAAAAAAAGCAAAAAAGAAAAAAAAAAAAAAAAAACCCCCCCCCCCCACCAACCCCCAACCCCCCCCCCCCCCCCCCCCCCCCCCCCCCCCCCCCCAGCGACTTTGCCATGGACGGCGGTGAAATGATCAAGATGCCCAAGAGAAGGGTGAATTGGGCTAATTCTAAATTTCTTTGTAATAATTAAACCCTACGGTTAGCCCACTTCACCCCTTGCTTAGAAAGTGTTTCTAATGTTTCTACCGCACAAAAATTCTTGCAACCTAAGTTCCAATCCTACTCTAGCATGGCAATTCTATGAATGTAAAGACAAGAATTGAATTGCTCAAAGTAAAGAGAGAAGGAGAAACGCGGCGATGTTTTGCCGAGGTATCGGAGAGTCGTCACTCCCCACTAGTCCTCGTTGGAGCACCCGCGCAAGGGTGTAGCTCCCCCTTGATCCACGTAAGGATCAAGTGCTCTCTACGGGTTGATTCTTTGACACTCTGTCGCGGTGAATCACCCACAACCGCTCATAACTTGAGTTGGGTCATCCACAAGCTCCACCGGATGATCACCAAGCCCCCAATCACCACCAAGGCGTCTAGGTGATGGTGATCACCAAGAGTAACAAGCATGAACTCTCACTTGACCACGACAAGCCTAATGAGAAGGGTGGATGCACACTTTGCTACTCTTGCTTTCACTAATAAGGTCTCTCTCTTGGATTCTCAAATCTCAATCACCTCACTAGGACCTTGCTCTTCTTGGCACTCTCAAGGGTGTTTCTCAGCTGTTGGAATGAGCAAAAGTGCTCCCTTGAGTGAATAGAGAAAGTATTTATAACCCCTCATTCAAGATGAACCATTATGTGCCTCTGTAGGGTGACCGAATGCTCCGGTCAAGATGACCGGACGCTCCGGTCAGTTCACCCGCCTTTGTGCAGTTTAAGTTGTGACCAGACGCGTCCGGTCATGAAAACTGCCCTCTGGAACCTTACTGATGTTGACCGGACTCTAGCACCCACATCTGGTACTTTGCTGTTCAGCATTCGGTTAGTAGCCAGAACCTGACCAGCGTCCGGTCAGCACTGACCGGACGCGTCCGATCAGGATTCTCTCTCTCCGGGACCTTACTGGAGTTGATCAGACTCTGGCACCCAGCGTCCGGTCACTCACCTCTCAGCGTCCGGTCTCATCTAGACGACTTACCTTGATCAAATGAACTGACCGGACTCTGCGCCAATGTCCGGTCACACCGGAACTAGCGTCCGGTCAAGATTTGACCCTCCATTCACTTCCAACTCGCAATCATATATGAATAAAGTTTGCTCCAATTGATCTTAGGGCTATTTTGAAGCTATCTAGTGCTAGTTTTGACAAGTGTGCACCACACCTAACCCACTAGACTCACCTAGGTCAAGCTACCCGTCTATACCCCCCTTAATAGTACGACCAAAGGAAAAACAAAATCCTAAACTACTCTAAGTGTCTCCTCAACACCAAACGACACTTAGAACTAATCCATCCTTAACCTTGTCGTCCATCCTTTGAAAACCAAAATGATTTCCATTGTAGGGGCATGACAACCATGATTGCCCAATCAATTATCATTATCATGACCTAACTTAATTGCATCTACAAAACATGTTAGCCACAATAATCTCGTATTGTCATTAATCATCGAAACCCAACTAGGGCCTAGATGCTTTCAATCTCCTCCTTTTTGGTGATTAATGACAATACAACCTCGAGTATATAAAAGAGATGAGGTTTTCAACATGCTTGGTTCATATAAGCTTTTGATAATAAGAACAAAAGAGTTAGATAAGCTTATATGACCCAAGCCAACATGATGTACTCAATAGATATGAAATAAGCAATGAGTACAAAAATAATAGAGCTCATTTGCATCGGAGTAAAACACGGACTCATAGCAAATGAGCATAACACAAGTGATATGACATATAAATAATTCAAAGTAGAGAGCACACATGTCAAATATCACGATCACGTAGATATCACTATCACATAAATATAGTTCGATGCATGAAAGTAAACACATGAATGCATAATAGTGTATCACACATAAAAAGCCAAATATAATAGATAAGCTCCCCCCTAAAAATGTCGATCCCCCTAAGTCTAACATACTTGATCCCTCTCTCCCTTTGGCGTCAAACACCAAAACCTAATGGTCGGCCAGCGGGGCTACAACGGACGAGTCGGGCGCTGAGGTGCGAGGAGCAAGCTAGAACTGTGTGCCATCATCATCTAACCCTGAGCTCTGAGCTCTGTAGCTGGAAGCAACGCTGAAGCGGTCTGGGTCGGATCAGGAACTGGTGCGGCCTAAGACTCTGCAGGTATGACTAACGCAGGTGGCTTGATGATGCAACTGAAGAAGGGAGCGTCTGTGTAGTCCCGATAATAGGTGCAACTGTGGAAGGACTTGGGACATGTAGATATGGCGGAGTAGGCTGCCCTATCAACTCACTGAAGGTAGCACTAAGGCTCCTAGAGACTGAAGTATCTGGCACAAGCAGTGAGAAAGTCTGAGCCAGTGTGAAGCCTGTCTGTAGAGGAGTGAACTATGGGGCTGGCACTGGCGAGGCAAACCACTGGGACACCTGCTCTGTAGGTGAAGGAAACTGAGCTACTGGCTATCCCTAACTCTGAAGCCCACTGGGCTGTACAACTAGAGTTTGTGAAGTGGTGGCGGGCTGACCAAGCTAAGGTGTATGCTGTGGCGGTGGAGCTCCAATAGCATAGACAAGATGCTGCATGAATTCGAGTAACTGCTGCTATATGAGGAGCTGCTGCTGCTACATGGCCTGCTGTTGTTGCTGGAACTCATCATGTCTGGCCTAAAACTGTGCAAATGTAGCAGTGGTCTCCTGAGCCTAGCGAGCCTGATCCTGCCTCATCCGCTCAAGTATAGCAAGTAGAGTGGGGTCTATCTACGGTACAGGTGGAGCTGAGCTGGAGCTACCGGCCTCATGGTCATGTTGTCGTGGAGGCATCTGAGGGATATCCTAGTAGTCATCATCTGAGCTATCACTGGGGTCGCTCTCTACCATACCCCTGCTGAGCATCAAATTGCTCCTCCTTTGTAGCTACAATGCTCCTCCTGCTGGGCTGCAGTCTCTAGCACCTTCGGGTGATGGCGTGGCTGGCTAGGTGCCTGTGGCCTGCTATGATGGAGCATCTGGGTCAAGTTATATGCAGGGAACTTGGTAGTAGCACTAGAATACTCTGCCAACATCTCTGGAGGCCTCACTATAACTGCCTGTGAATCAAGAATATAATCCAGTGAGCATATGGTAGCTGTCTATGTCCTCTAAATCCTTCTGCAAGGGTATCCTCCATCTCAGAAAGTATAACATCCCAAACATCAAAGATTGTCTGCTGCATTAGGGCGTTCAGTAGCCACAACTGAATGTGAGTCAAGCCCTCATGATATCCTATCCTCGAAAGCAGGGTCCTCCTCATGATAGCATCTAGCAGTCTGGCTATAGGAGTAAGATCCCTAGGAGTCCTGCTCGACCCCTCGCCGAATGGTTCTGTGAAGCACTGGCGGACCAAATCTGTAGGAGGCACAAGATAGCCGTGAGGGCATCTAGGAGGCTCTGTATGTCCATAGCAAACCTCATATATACGGATGGGAGAATCCTATAGCATGAGTATCTCCCTGACCCTGAAGCTCATCAGCCTGTAATCCGGCCTTTGAATGCAAAGTGGAAAAACATGTGGCCTGGGTCAATATAGAGTGAAGCATAGAACTCACGGACCCAAGAGAGAACATATCTGCCTCCATCCAAGTAGATCTGTTAGCCCTGGCAGGTAAGAAAAGTGAGGACGAATCTGCTCTCCTGCAGCTGCAACAATGGCCTCAATAGAACAAACCCTCTGAGACCTGAATGCAACCCCACTGTTAAGATATGCATTATAAAAGTCCTCCTGCAGTGATGTGTAGAAACCCTCAAAGGCACGCTCATCCCTCCTAGGCGGGAACTAGTCCTCAAACTAAACGAACCTGAGCTGCTGCACCTGTTTGGCCGTGGCGGCCCTCAAATCCAGATGAGTCACTGGAGGCGGACCCTGTGGTCTGGGAGGCGGACGCGAACCCCTCCACTGTGTCTCTACCCTCGGTGTCACCTGGGTACGGATACGACTAGAGCAGCAAAGCTATGGTGCTGGCTCTGTCTGTCTGCCTGCTCTCCCTCCTGAGCCTGCTCTATCTGCTGCTGTGGCTCCCCCTAAGGCTGTGTCTCCTCCAAAGCTACATGGCATCCCTCAAGCATGATAGTCCTAGCTGAACTACCATGACGATGCTCAACCTGCTCTATAGCTGCTCTCTGTGTGCTGGTGAAAGCTGATCTGCAATCTAGACTCCACTCTAGCACCTCCTGCCTCTACACGCTCTGCAGCGGCTGCAACTACGGCTGCTCTAGCTATATCAGCATCTGCATACTTCCGCTTCTTCGATGTGATCTTCTTTGTCGCCTTGCCTTTCACATCAGTAGGCAAGCGAGGTGGAGGCCTTGGATCCTCATCACCTGGACCACCTCCAGCATTCTTGACACGAGCCATCTGAAACGAACTGCTGCCTCTGACAAAGATCAACTGCCAACTGTCACTTCCGAGGCTTGGCCTCGATTCGTACTCGCGAGCTTGGCCCTGAGTTGACTGACAATTGCCAATGAGACCTCAACAACACCGACTCGCTGCACGATGGAATAGATCGATATATGAATAATTTAAATATAATCTAAAGATACGAAACCCTAAGAAGCAAGCAATAGATACGAAATTGGAAATGAGGGCTTGCTACCTGACGAACTGGTGAATTGATGAGAAGAGGAACGAATCGGGGAACCACCGGATCGGCAATGCGAGGCTAGGGTTAGGGTTGCAGCAATTTGGCGTGGATCGGCCGTGGAGATGTAATGCGAGGAAGCTGTTGGCTCTAGCACTAGGCACGACGTGCGGTGAAGGGCGGCACGTGGCGCTGGTGTGAGACGGCACGGCAAAGGCATGGGCGCGGATGGCATGGGCATGGCGATGCAGAATGGTGGCGTGGGACGGCAGCGCGGGAGCAGCCGGCATCGGAGCGGCGCCGAAGCGGCGCGGACTTCGTGAGTAGGGTGGCGTGGCAAGCGATGGAGCACGGCTAGGGCATGCGGCGTGGTGGCTCAAGAAACGTGATGTCGGTGCGGGCGTGGATGCAGAATAGGTCAGCGCCGCGGCGTTATATGGTGGTCCCCGACGGATCAGAAAAGGAAACGAGATAAGAGTTGGAATCCCGCATGATTTCTGCTGACCGAATGCTCCGGTGGCAACGACCGGACGCTGCCACCTAGAGTCCGATCGACTCCAGAGGGGTCCAAATCCCCTGGAGCCATGACTAGATGCATCCTATCCCAACTAACTGGACAGCCAGAGTCTGGTCGATCCTGTTTCATTGTCTTCGCTTGACCGGACATAGGGAGAACACAGTTTCAGCATCCGGTCACTCCTTCACAGCAATGGTTCACCACCTATGAACTGACCAGACGTAGGAGAGCAGAGTTCGGTCCAACGTCGGTCACTCCTTTTCAGCAATTCTTCAAAGTCCTTCGAGCTGCCTGTTCCCAATCGAGTCCCAACTTCAATAAGATCCAAATAAACACCAATTGGGGCTGATGTGAGTGACCTCTCTCAAACCCTCAAATTTTTTAAAATATTTTGCCTTAGGCTATAATTCTTTTTAAGAAAATAGGCAAAAAAAGGGTGATTGAAGAGAAACGATAAAACAACATTCATGCATATGCAATGTAATACTTGAAAGTAATCTAGTTGCTTGTCAAGTTTGATCAAGGTTAAGCTTCTTCACACGCTTTTCAGCGGTTATCTTAACCATGTTAGACAAGCCCTAAGTGCATTACCAAAGTAAACATGTTGTATATTACAATGCAATGCAAGGGACAACACAAGCTCATTTTCTAGTGAAGTTGCTAAAATCAAGCACATTGAGCTCATTCCGCAATCGACAAAAATGCCTCATCTAGCGGTTTAGTGAAGATACGCCAATTGATCCTCGGTCCTTACCTTCTAATATATCATTCTTGCAACATGATCTCTAAGAAAGTGATGGCGGATATCTATGTGCTTGGTGAGAGTGTTGAACCGGATTATTAGCAAGTTTTACCGCACTCTCATTGTCACACAAAAGAGGTACTTTTTCTAGAACTACACCATAGTCTAGCAAATTTGCTTCATGTAAAGTATTTGTGCACAACAAGCACCCACGGCAATGTATTCCGCTTCGGCGGTGGACAAAGCCACACTATTTTGTTTCTTGGAGGACCAAGACACAAGTGATCTACCAAGCAAATGGCACCCTCGGATGTGCTTTTCTATCAACTTTGCAACCGGCATAATCCGAATCGGAATAGCCAACTAATTCAAATATAGCTCCTTTGGGATACCAAAGGCCAATGCTTGGTGTGTGCTTAAGATACCTAAGGATTCTTTTAACAATCAAATGAGTTTCTTAGGATTAGCTTGAAATCTATCACACAATACACACACTAAACATGATGTCGGGCCTAGATGCGGTTAAATATAACAAGCTACCAATCATAGAGCGTAGAGAGTTTGATCAACCTTGTTACCTCCCTCATCTAGGTCGAGATGTCCATTAGTTGGCATTGGTGTCTTGATTGGCTTACATTCATCCATTTTGAACCTCTTGAGAAGATCATTTGTATATTTCTCTTGAGAGATGAAAATCCCTTCTCTCATTTGCTTGACTTGAAAACCAAGAAAGAATGTAAGCTCTCCAATCATTGACATCTCGAACTCCTTCGACATCAATTCACCAAACTCTTTGCAATGAATCTTCATTTGATGATCCAAAGATGATATCATCAACATATACTTGACAATGAAGATATATCCATCAAGCTTCTTGGTGAAATAGTGTGGTGTCTGACCTTCCCCATAGGTGAAGCCCTTCTCAATGAGGAATCCCAAAGATGCTCATACCAAGCTCTTGGGGCTTGCTTAAGCCCATATAGCGCCTTGGACAACCTATAAACATGATTAGGATATTTAGGGTCTTCAAACCCAGGAGGTTGATCAACATAGACTAGTTCATTAATAAAGCTATTTAAAAATATACTTTTCACATCCATTTGATATAGTTTCATTTCATGATGTGATGCATATGCAAGGAGGATACGAATGGCTTCTAGTCTTGCAACCGGTGCAAAGGTCTCTCCAAAATCCAACCCTTCAACTTGAGAGAACCCCTTTGCAACTAGTCTTGCCTTGTTCCTCACAACAACGCCTTGATCATCTTGCTTGTTGCGGAACACCCACTTTGTTCCAATGACTCTTGCACCTTGTGGTCGCTCTTCAAGAGTCCAAACTTCATTGGGTGAAGTTGTTCAACTCTTCATGCATGGCATTTATCCAATCCGGATCTTGAAGAGCTTCTTCTACCTTAGTAGGCTCAAACAAGAGACAAAAGAGTGATGTTCAATAAACGAAGCAAGTTTTTTAGATCGAGTCATTACACCCTTTGATGGACTCACTATGATGAGATCTTGTGGATGAGCTTGTAGTAGAGGTTAATTTCTTCTATCAACCACTTGAGGGGGAGGTTGTGGAGCATCAACATCTTGTGCTTGTACCACCATTGCTCATGGGAGATAGTGAGTATCTTTATTTTCTACTCTCCCATGTGTATCACCAATCTTTTGGCACATTTGATGAAGAAGTGGATTAATCACTTTACATCATCTTCCATCATCATTAGGCTTGATGTCTCCACCGAATATTCTTACATGGCCTCCCGTCAATGGTTCATCACCTACATCATCAAGATTCTCATGTGCTCCTTGGGAGCCATTAGAATTTTTCCAAAATTCCACATCATATGTTTCTTCAACAAAGCCAGGTGGCATGATTAAATACTCTATATGCTTTGGACTTTGATGAGTAACCAACAAGAAAACCTAATATCACACATTGTCTTTGAAACTTCCTAGGTGTTGCCGCTTCTTGTAGATAGTAGCATTTGCAACCAAACACCCTAAAGAAGGAGACGTCTGGCTTCTTCCCATTGAAGCAACTCATAAGGTGTCTTGCCAAGAACTTTTGAAGGAATAGGCGGTTGGATGCATAAGCATGCTAGTGTTGATAGCTTCCGCCCATAGAGCTTCGGGAGTGTGTACTCATCAAGCATTATTCTTGCTAGTGTGATCAATGATCTGGTTCTTTCTCTCAACTACACCATTTTATTAGGAGTATATGTTGCGAGACCTCATGCTTGATCCCAACTTCATCATAATAGGCTTCAATGTTTTGCGTTGTCAAATTCTTTCCCATTGTCACTTCTAATCTTCTTGAGCTTCACTTCAAACTCATTTTGTGCTCCTCTTGGCAAACTTCTTGAAGCATGATGCAACTTTAGATTTGTTATGAAGGAAGAACACCCATGTGTATCTTGAGTAGTCATCAACAATCACAAGACAATAAAGATTTCCTCCCAAACTCTTGTATGTTGTTTGGTCCAAAATAAGTCCATGTGAAGGAAGCTTTAGCACTCTTGTGGTTGACATGAAAGCTTTTGTAGGATGAGTGTTTGCAACTTGTTTGACCGGCTTTGACATGCACTACAAAGCTTGTCCTTCTCAAACTTCCACATCCTTCAACCTTCTCAACCAAATCATTCTTCATTAAGCTTCTTGAGTGAGCTCATCCCAACATGAGTAAGTCTTCTATGCCATAGCCACCCAAGTGTTATTTTAGTGAATAGGCAAGTCTTCAAATTAGCATCTTCGGAGGTGAAGTCCACTAGATATAGGTTGTTGTATATAAATCTCTTGAATATCACTTGATCATCATCCTTTCTTGGATACAACCACTTCCTTCTTCGGTAATTAGGCATTGAAAGCCAAGATCACACAATTGTCCAACGGATAGCAAGTTGCATACTCAATGAAGCAAATATATAGCAATTTGAGATTGAATGATCATTTGATATTGCCACTTGCCCAATCCTTTAACTTTGCCCTTTGAATTATCTCCAAATGTGATTCTTTCTTGTCCATCTACTTATTCATCTAGTGAGGTGAACATACGAGGATCACCTGTTATATGTTGTGTGCAACCACTATCAATTACCCAATGACTTCCACTGGTCTTGTAGTTCACCTATACACAAGAGATCAAGCTTTAGGAACCCAAACTTGTTGAGGGCCCTTCACCTTCTCAACAAGTGACTTTGCTACCCAAATTTTCTTAATCCTATTCTTGTTGGGAGGTCCTAAGAACATAACTTTCATCTTCCCACTAGAGTCCTTTCTAAGCATGTAATGAGCATTGAAAACAAAGGGTCTAGCATGCTTGGGCAAGCGTTGTGGTGGTGGAGTTTGACACTCATGGGCAAAGTGGCCTTCTTATCCACACTCAAAACACCTTCTTTGCTTTGGCTTTGACTTGTGTTGTTGTTGTTGAGCTTGAGCCTTCTTCTCTTAGTTTGCCAAAGTACCCAATGCCACTTCTATCCATCTTTATGACGGTGTTCATTAGTAGCTACTTTGAAGATGCTTGCCTCTTGTGAACTTGCTCAATCCAATCTTGAGATGCTCTTTCTCCAACTTGAGCTTTTGTTCTCTTCCTGAAGTAGCATCATTCTTTTTCTTCTTCCTGAGTTTCTTGTTCTCTTCTTTGAGCTTCTCATTCTCAAGAATCAAATCACCATCATGATCAAGAGTTTCTAGCACTATAGTGTTGTGGTTTTTGAGCTCTTCAAGATCTTTCTTGATCTTTTCATTATCATGCTTGAGCTTGACATACTCATCATAGTGTCGCTTTCAACCACTTGCTTGCCTTTGCTACTAGAACCTTGCTCAATTCTCTCAAATCAATTAAATCATCACAGAGTCAGCTATATCAATCTAACAACGTCTTAGTAGCATCATGTGGCTCATTGGATAAAAATTCTTAAACAATTACAAGATTATCATGATTGATCTTGAAGAGTTTGTATTTTTCTTTTAGCATATTTGGGCTAGTGATGAGCTTCAATTTATGTATCCTCTCAAGTTTATCATGTTTTTCTTTAAGCTCTTTCTTATAAGATTTGAGCTCTTTGATTTGGATGACATAGCTTCATTGCTTCTCTAAGCTCAACAACTAGCCTTTTTCTACTATTTTAGCTAAAAGAGAATCATTCTTAGCTTCTAGCTTATCATTCTTAGCTCTAGTCTTTCTAATGATCTTAGTATATTGATTTAGCAATTTAACAAGATCATCATATGAAGGTGATTCAATATTCATTATCATCACTATCACTATCACTATCATCATTATGGCATATCAATCACCACTACTATCATCATCATTTGATACCTTTCGTTCACATTTGGCCATAAGGCATAGGTGTGTAGAGGATGATGTGGTGGTGTGTGGTGAAGATGATGAGAGTCAATCACAATGGGCGGTCACCTTCTCATTATCACTATCATCATTGGATGAGCAACTTGATGAATCAATGTCCGTGAGCCAATCACCAGACGATGTATGCCTTCTCATTTTTCTTCTTCTTGTGGAAGTCCTTCTTCTTGCCATCCTTCTTCTTGTATGTCTTGGTTTTTCTCTTCTCATCTCTTCATCTTCATGATATGAGTCATCTTTCTTGCCCTGTGTACTTGTTTTGTACTTGTCTTTCTTAGGCTTGGGCATGATGTGCTAAATGACCAAGTTCTTCACATTATACGCAATCCATCTCGAGATTGGCTTCCTTCTTGGACTAGTGAAGAACTTCTTTTTTTTCCATCAAACTGATGCCACTCTTGTTGAGCTTCTTTATCATCTTGAGGGTTCTTCTCACCATGAAGAAAGAATTTGTATCAAGCATCAACTTCATCATCACTTGAGCTCTCATACTCAATTCTTGCTTTTGCCCTTCTCTTGGCTAGCCTTGAATGCTAAGTTCTTTGTCTTTCTTCTTGGTAGAGGATGAGCCATCTTGTGGTGTGATGCGCATGTACATCTCAATGAGCCATTGATCTTTTCCCAAGATTTGAGTCGGTGTAGCGGTGGAAAGATCACCTTGATGAAGCACAGTCACAATATGCCCATATTTATCAATGGGGAGGACACTCAAGATTTTTCTTACAATATCGGATGGTTGCGTTTGAGTGAGTCCAAGCCCATTGACTTCCTCTACAAGAACATTCAAGCATGAGTATATTTCATTAGCATTCTCTTTAGGAAGCATCCCAAAAGAATTAAGCTTTTTCATTACAACATGATAGCATTCCTCACGCTCGCTCTTAGTTCCCTCATGGAGCACACAAATATCCAACCATAGTGCATGGGCGTCCTTGTGGTTCCTCACCCGGTTAAACACATCTTTGCAAAGGCCTCTAAAGATGGTGTTTTGAGCCTTTGCATTCCATTTCTCATAATTCACTTCAATCGCCTTGAAGGTGCGTGGGATCCTGAGGTTTTGGGAATCCTTGTGAGGCGGCTCTAAGTATTCTAAACATCTAGAGCTTCTAAATACGCCCCCATGTGGATTTTCCAATAAGGAACAATTACTCCCCTCAAAGATAGGAGGAGGTCTATCCCCGTGAGACAATCTTCTCTAGGCGGTTAGCCTAATACGTGAGCATGAGGCTCTGATACGCAATTGAAAGGATCAAGATTGCCCAAGAGGGGGAGTTAATTGGGCTAATTCTAAAATTCTTTACAACAATTAAACCCTACGGTTAGCCCACTTCACCCCTTGTACCTAAAAAGTGTTTCTATTATTCTAACGCACAAAAATCTAGCAACCTATGTTCTAATCCTACTCTAGCATAGCAATTCTATGAATATAAAGACAAGAATTGAATTGCTCAAAGTAAATGCTTAAAGTAAAGAGAAAAGGAGGAACATGGCGATGTTTTGCTGAGATATTAGAGAGTCACCACTCTCCACTAGTCCTCATTGGAGCACCCGCACAAGGGTGTAGCCCCCCTTGATCCGTGCAAAGATCAAGTGCTTCTCTACAGGTTTGATCTTTGAACACTCCATCATGGTGAATCATCCACAACCACTCACAACTTGAGTTGGGTCATCCACAAGCTTCGCTGGATGATCACCAAGCTCCCAATCACCACGAAGCCGTCTAGGTGATGGTGATCACCAAGAGTAACAAGCATGAACTCTCACTTGACCACAAACAAGCCTAAATGAGATGGGTGGATGCACACTTGCTACTCTTGCTTTCACTAATGAGGCCTCTCTCTCTTAGATTCTCAAATCTCAATCACCTCACTAGGACCTTACTCTTCTTGGCAACTCTTAAGAGTGTTTCTTAGCTGTTGGAATAAGCAAAAGTGATCCCTTGAGTGAATAGAGGAAGTATTTATAACCTCTCATTCAAAACGAACTGTTATGTGCCTCTGCGGGGTGACCGGATGCTCCGGTCAGTTCACCCGCCTCTGTGCAGTCAGCACTGACTGGACGCGTCCGGTCATGAAAACTGCCCTCTAGAACCTTATTGATGTTGACCGGACTCTGCCACCCAGCGTCCGGTCACTTTGCTGCTCAGCATCCTATCAGTAGCCGGAACCTGACCAGCATCCGGTCAGCACTGACCGGAAGCGTCTGATCAGGATTCTCTCTCTCTAGGGACCTTACTAGAGTTGACTGGACTCTGGCATCCAGCGTCCGGTCACTTCACCTCTCAGTGTCTGGTCGCATCCAGATGACTTCACCTTGATCAAATGAACTAACCAGACTCTGCGCCAACGTCCGGTCACACCCGCAACTAGCGTCCGATCAACATTTGACCCACCATTCACTTCCAACTCGCAATCATATGTGAATGAAGTTTGCTCCAATTGATCTTAGGGCTATTTTGGAGCTACCTAGTGCTAGTTTTGACAAGTGTGCACCACACCTAACCCACTAGACTCACCTAGGTCAAGTGACCCGTCCATACCCCCCTTAATAGTATGGCCAAAGGAAAAAACAAAGTCCTAAACTACTCTAAGTGTCTCCTCAACACCGAACGACACTTAGAACTAGTCCATCATTAACCTTGTCGTCCATCCTTTGAAAACCAAAATGATTTCCATCGTAGGGGCACGACAACCATGATTGTCCAATCAATTGTCATTACCATGACCTAACTTAATTGCATTTGCAAAACACACGTTAGTCACAGTAATCTCGTATTGTCATTAATCACCGAAACCTAACTAGGGGCCTAGATGCTTTCAGACGGTGCTTCCCTCCATCTCCAACTGCTTCAATTCATCTAAGTAAGCTCCTCCCTACTCTTCTTGCCATGGCACTTCCCGGGCTTTCATTTTCGCCGGGCCAGAGAGTTCAAGATGAGATTAGAGCGACGTTGGGGGTCCCGGTGTCTTCTTTCTTGCTCAGATTCCTTCCTCTTGGTTGCTGCTTTTGGTCGTTGTAAGTTTAGGCTCTCAGAACCCTCGGTTGGCTTGATCCTTCAAGCCACCATTGGTGGCTCGGTGCCCTATTTCAAGGTTTTTGCTCTTGGCGATCTTGTTTTCAAGTTTTCGGTGGCTTCCAAGAAGACTGGATTATTCATCCGCCACCTTTTTCTGCTTTGAATGTGACATTTACAAGGTTTCTTTTCATCTTTGGGGCAATGAGGGTCCTAATTGGCGTCGTGAATTCGCTTTCTTCCTAGAAGAAGAACATAATTCTTGGCAACCTGCTATCTCTGGACGACCTGCCAAACCCTCCTATGCGACGGTGGTTCGATCTTTGGTAGCTACGCCTCCCCTCTCGGGTGCCAATGCCACCCCCTTGGGCAATGGCCCCATCCGCATCTCTATTTTCCAACGAATTGTTCATCCTAAGAAATTTGTGTTCAAGCGCTTGGCCCCTAGCCCTCTTCCCTGGCGTGGTTGCGCTGAGTCTCTTCGTCATCCTCTCCAGCACGGCACCACTGCCATGACCCCGTCTTGCGCTAGGTGCCTTTCTCATGGGCACACTAGGTGTGGAATGTCGTTGGCCAATCAAGTGGCGTGCATGCTTTGCCTCGGGGCATGTCTCTGCCTTGTGTCCTTAGCTGGCCATTAAAACTCGACAAACTATAGACAAAGGCAAGGAGAAAATGATGCCAATTAAACCTCTGGGCTGGTTCACCTCTTCGGTTCACTCGGGCTCCTCCCAGCCACCTATGTTTAATTCCTTTGAGGAATTGGTCACGGCCCTTTTGCCTCCTTGGGCCAAGCCAAAACTTGTGCCAGAATTAATTATCCCTTGGCATTTCCGCCCGAATCCCCTATAGGTGGGCCGTGAAAGGCCGGATCTCAATATCCCGGCCACTTTAGCCCCCTTGGCATGGTCTCTGACCACCCTTCGCCTTCCTCTATCTCCTATGTAAGCGCGGCAACCCCCCCACTTCTCTGAGGAAAGAAAACCCCAACCCCAAGCTACACAACACTCCCTCGCCTCCCGCTGGTGAGCTTCCAAGTGACATGGTGTACCAGCGGGCGGACCCGAGGCCCTTCATCCTGCGGATCTTGGTGTGGCAGGATGTGGTTAATTGCCCGACGATGGTCAGGGTGGTGGCTTCAAGAAGAGCTTAGAAGAAGAACGTGGACCTCGCCATCGTGACCACCTCCCCCCTGCCGAGTAATGTTCTTGACTTCGATGTGGTGGATGAGGTGTTGAGGGAGTTCTTTGATGCTAGAAGGGTGGTGATTATGGATATACAACCATGTAGTCCTGGGTCAGGCCTATGTCAGGTTTGATAGAGCTTTAGATAGGGATGCTCTCATCCAGCAGGGCCCCATTCCATTTGATAATGTGACCCTCACCTTTGTCAAGCATAATGAGGGGAGAAACTGGAGGAGGGTACATTTCAAACACGGAGTGTTGGCTCATGTTGGTTGGGGTTTCCCCTGATTATCAAGAAGAAGGACTACAATCAGGATGCCATTGGTTCTTTCGGCAAGTTCCTTTTATGGCAGGAAGAAGATCGGAGGTTGACAAGGGTAATCATTAGAGCACGTGTGATCGATTTGCAGTCAGTGCCGCACTTCATAGTTTTTTCTAAATCAGAAGGGTTTGAAAGTGACTCATGGACCATGCAATGCGAGATCTTGCAGCACAACTTGTTAGGTGGAGGGCCACCAGATGAGGATCTAGTTCCGGAGCTACCAGTGGGGGATATAGCCCCTTTTTCTTTTTTGGGCTTGGACAACCAGGGGCTGGGCCAGTCCATCAGCTACAGGAGCCAAAATAGGGACCAAAGCAGGACCAGGGTCAGGATCCAGATGGGCAGCAGCCTTAGGAGCAGAATTGGGGGAATCATCCCATTGGGCATGCCAATCCTTGGAATGGAGCATGGGACCCATGGCCACAACCAGAACAGCAGCCTTAGCAAGCTCCTGCTATTCAGAACCTAAACATGCAGCCAATGGAGATTGATCTTAACAATCTAGCTCAGCAGCAGGAGAAGAATCCCCAGGAAGTGTTATTGCACCCCATCCAACCACAGGGACAGTTTCTAGAACTGAATGATATCCTAGAGGGTAATGATGTGGTTGAGGAAGCAATTAACAATGTTCTTCCACCACCAGCTCTAGAAGAATAGCAGCTACTCCATCTTACTGATGATTTGCAGTAGCATGTGCCACTCTTGCCAGTTAATCATGTCAATATGGTTGATGAAGAAATTCCTCTTGACCAGCTGATTGATGTCAATGAGGTTAATTTACCTGATGATATACTAGAAGGGCAGGATGAACCTCAGGAGCAGCGGGAGCCTAGGAACTTTAAACCAACAGCTAAATGTTGGCATGGTTCTGATGCCAGAAATGCAATTTGGTCCAATCTTCATGGAGTGGGAAGCTAGGAAAGAAAGACAATGAGACCGTCAAGCTCTGGGAAAACCTTGTATGCCAAGGTAACTTTGATAACACATTTGTTAGAATTCGATCAATTTGGGTTCCTTTCTTCTCATCATTGTTGCTTTCACCAGATAACTTTGGTTGGACAAAGGAGTTTTTAGCCTCTAGTGCTTCTGGTTTCTTGGCTGAGTATGCTGGTAATTTGTCTATGCCCATTCCCAAATCCTATCCCACCAATTCTAAGACAGTCTATATTTCTAACAATGTTTTCAAGTTGTCCAGTCGAACCTAGTCGCCATGGGACTGACCAGAAGACTAATCGCGATTAGTCGTCGACCAGAATGATTAGTCGAACCTAGTCGACCCCTGGTCGTCCTATATATCAGGATATATATACCTACTATATATATACCTATATATACTATATAGTATTGTTGATGCAAAAGTGGATTTGCAAACACAAAGGGCTAATACCCGAATCGATATCCAAAGCGTGCCAGTCGATTTGACCTGTTAATCGACAAGGATGAAGATACGAGCACTTTGGTCCTGACAACAGCGATACGCCCGGAAGTCACGGCCAAGAGGTACTCACGCGGAACTCGTGAATCGCCGAAGGTTGCACTGCGATGCAACTCGCCGAATCAATGAGAACTCGTAAAAAGAAAAATGTGCAAATTGACGAAGTCGCCGAAAAGTAAGTAGATGCAAATAGGAGTAAAAATTGGTTTTGATATTGATTGATATATCTTTTACATTGCCCTTCAATCCATATTTATACCCTGATCTAAAGAGACATAACCAAACATAACTAGGACACCAAATCCATACCCAAGGAAATACGTGACTCTTACATGAATCATATTCTAATAAATATAGAAAAGGAAATCAACTCCTATCTATTTCCCTGTCCGCCCCAATTACGATGGAAATCTCACCGACCTCCTCTCCATCGGCATACTTCCTGTTTCAATCGGCAGTAGTCTTCAAACCTTCCTTCATCGGCATCGGCAATAACACCTCCAACCTCATCGGCAACGCTCGAGTCTAAATCAACCTTTCCATCGATCACCAGCAATCATCGGTAACCATCTTTATAAGCTGACTTTCATCGGCTGTCAGCGTATACAGTAACTTTCCTCCTACCGATTAGTCCACTCCGACCATTTTGACACGTGCAAAAACAGTGTCAACACATGACCCCCAATTTCGGAGTATAAAACCATTAATGCTCCGAAATTTACTCCAGATAACGTTTGCCTTTGCCCATTTACTGCAACTCATCTTCCAAGCCAAAACTTGATCTATTATCAAATTTAATCAAATCTAATCCTGATTCACGCACCTCAGCAAATATCGCACAATTCCCAACCATTCTTGCCCTGATTATGGTTAAGACACCGAAACAATAATTCATCGGCAAGATCCTAACATAATAATGCCGCCATTTTCAGAATTAAAATATCCTGTATCAAGTTCTCTTCCAAGTCATGATTACTTGCCATCGAATCATCTGTATAATCCCTTGATTACCGTGAGAACAGTTACCATATCCACCTGAACCACCTTGACCTACATGCTTGCGGCATAGAGATAAGTCCAAAATACCCCTACTCCGAGCGGCTTATAAATAGATTTCTCCGGAACACTCGTCTTCTATCCTTATATTCCAATCTCTGGCATTCTTTCTTTCCGGCGGTGACTCCGACGAACAACTGCGTGACCTCAACCAACAAGACTTCTTCTCCAGCGTCAACTTCAATTCTCCGGCCCGTGCCCCCATCTACCTCAAGATAATGGCAATCAACTTCGACGTCCCTGCGGTTCGTTCCTCTTCCGTTACCTTTTACCTCGATTCCTCTAGTCTTTGCTAGTTCATACAGTCGGTAATTTTTCTTTTCTTTTGTTCTTCGGATCCTCTAAACTTAGGAACTACGCAACAAATTAGTTATTCCAACCGATCAGCCACATGTCCAATGCCTAGGACCAATGGGCAACCCAGATCCAACTGATCTGATTAATGTAGAGGTTAACAGAATCCCCTTTAGAGCCCCAAAATTTCTCTCTGAATTTATGGAAAGACACATTCCGATCTTGGCCCAAAACCACTAAAGGGTGGAAAGATTGGTACTTGAGGGTTAATAGATCGATGCAAGTATACTGGGCAGAACGGAAGCTAGACCAATGCATTAGGCTATCTATTGCCGATATGCAGAAGAATGAGTCAATGATGATTGCAGCTGCTTACTTCTGGTCAGACACCACAAACACTTTTATGTTTGGACATGGCCCAGCTACTCCCACACTTGCCGATGTATACATGCTCACTGGTTTGGATATTTCAACTGCCGATGAAGGCTCTATCGATGGCAGAAAATCTGAATATAGGGTGAATACCTGCAACATCGGTGGTTGGACAGGATACATCCAAGAATGCCAGAAGACTGGGACAGTTAATCAGAGGGAACATGCCACATTCTTGAATATGTGGTTAGAAAAATTTATCTTCTATGGTCGATCAGTAGGACCAACCAACGCTTTCCTCCCCGCTGCTGAACTCCTGGCCAATGGTGTAAGATTCCCTCTTAGCCGATACCTTCTGAGCTCCACTTATCATCTTCTTCATCAAGTGTCTCAGAAACTTCTGCTTGGTGAACCCATCGGCAACTAGGAGGCCCGTGGTGGTTCATCAACATGTGGCTGAAAACCCATATGCACAAACGGTTGCAATGGGACTTCTTTGCCAACAATTCCCACGAGAAATTGCTAAAGACCATGTGCTTGGGGACGAGGAATCGGCAAACACGCTCACCTCTCAATTTTGGTGAAGCCATAATTGTCCTCCCTGGAAACAGAAGCCAATGAAGACCAGATCGGTAAGATTCTTTCAAAGCTTCTACAATGGTCTTTCTCATGATCATAGGGCCTGGGTGCCTTATATCTGACGAAGAAAACAGATTCCCCCTTCTTTTCAATTTACTGATGACACTCTGAATCAAGATAATGAGCTCATGATGGCTATCATTACTCCCTAGGGCAATTCCAGTAAACACATTCGGTAGCGGGAAAAAACACCAATATCACATATGAGTTTTACAACCCATCGGCAGTATCCCGTCAATTGTCTTTTTGGGCAACTGCCAATCAAACTTTGTTTGCCGATGTGATCAAACCAGAGAAACAATCACCTACGGAATAGATTGGAACATGGTAGTGCAACTCTCCCCTGATGCCGATACTACAAATGTCAATATATCCGTCTAGGACGCCAGTATCTTTCATCACCGAATCATATAAGCAATGGTGGCGAGAGTGGAGGGAACAACTATTTGCAACATCTGCTCACACATATCGGCACATGATCGACCCTGAATACGCCATTCCCGATGACGCAGTAAGTTCCTTTTAGCTCCCTTCCGCTTTTTCCTTTCATATATCGGTAACTAACTTTCTCGTGATAGGTTAACAACCCAGCACCAACTATGAGCAAAAGTGGGAAACCCTTCGATCTTCGGCCTGTTTCCCCGATATCACCGATCGGCTACAATGCCTCTACCTTGGCTACTTTGACTCACCAGAAGCTCCGTCCAAGACACACCTCCAAGTCCAAATTGGCTACAGCTAGGGCCACTCCATCCGGACTGCTGCTACAACTTGGTCAAGGCATTCAAGGTAACAACCCTGTTCTATTTTACTTATTGCCGATCACAACTATATTAACATTAATCATCAGGGGGTAAGAGCCGCTGCTGGATCGCCATCAGGCAATCCTCCCGATATCAAGCACCATTCTTCTAACAAACCTTCAGAGGTATCCCTTTGATTTCACATTTTTTCTGTTAAATATCAACCTACACTTGTTTGCCTATGCAGCAACAAATGGGTACATCGGCAACAAGCGGTACCAGATGTCCAGATTCACAACCCAACAAGTGCCGATGCCCCCTAGCACAAACGTTGCTGATGCTCAGGCAAAGCGCCAAAGCTCTTAACAGATGCTGAGGCAACAGCCAAACAGACAGAAGTCCTGCGATCCCTACACTGCCCCAATACTCATCGGTCATCATACCTCAAGAGCCAACCACCGATGAAGTCACAGAGGATATCCACGGACAAGCTCAGCACGATCCCCAAGGCATACTCAGGCTGCTTC